>NC_134354.1:631062359-631077359 GCF_048569485.1 Anomaloglossus baeobatrachus
AAATTGCGACCCGCAGAACGCCTGGGGAGAAGTTTGTATGCATAAGATAGTCCCGGGTGAGAAAAACCGAGAACCGAGCCAACTTGAGGCTAAAGTCGATCAGTTACAAGAGACGGTTACTGCTCTACAAGAGTCGCTGAAGAATATGCAAGCCCCGGCGTCAGAAGTAAGAACGACAGCACCGCGGCCAAATACCCGCACGCATACCTATCAAGAAGAGAGGGGACAGATCGAGCAGAGACGATCGAGACCCGCTGGAGAGTACCAGTGTTGGAACTGTGGAAATCAGAACCATTTATTCCGACACTGTCCGGAGAGGAAGACGTCTCAAGAAAGACCGCCGTTAAACTAGTGCCTCCCTCCATGGATGGGCCCATGGCGGGGAGACCAACTGAGCTTAGAGAAAACCAACGCCCTGAAGATATAGCAGCCAGCACGCCGACGATCATGGCCGTATTTGAAGGGAAAGAAGTAAGATGCTTGATGGATACTGGGTCCCAAGTGACCACCATGCCAGAACAGTTCTTCTACCAACATTTTGGACAAACTGTATCCATTGACAAAGGGGCACATATCAAACTGAGGGCTGCAAACAATCTTGGCATTCCGGTTGTAGGGGTCGTGTGGATGAACATACGTGCATGTGGCCAGAACTTAGGCAAAAAAGGGATTGTGTTAACGGAGGACCGGTACGACAGAGAGGTGCCGGCTATCGTGGGTATGAACGTCCTGAAAGAATTAGACCAGTTGCTCTTCAACAAGGGGGGCTGTGATTACTGGAAGACGACAGTTGCTAACAGGCCCGCCCAAAAGGTCTTCAAACACCTTGTCCGTGCCCGAGGACTGTGGAGGAATGGTGGGAGCTGCTACCCGGTGGGGAGGGTTCGAGTCCCAAGACAGACAACAATTACTCTACCTCCAAATCGTGAGACAGTCCTCACCTTGCCAGTTGGAGCCCGCCGTACACTCGAGGGGATGGAGGTGTTGGTGGAGCCTTACCAGGGTGAAGAGAACGGAGATGAACCGTTGGTGGCTCGCACTTTAGCAACAGTAAGAAATGGAAGAGTCCCTTTCCGTTGCGTGAACACCGGTGAACAGGCCTACACCTTGACCTCGGGAGTTGTTCTGGCCCATGTCTACCTGGCGCCTGAAGAGGTGGCGACCGCAGAATCGATTGAATTGCAGCCCATGGCAGGGGAAGCCTGGACTTGGGCTGTTTCTATGGAAAGAAAAGAAACCCACTGATCAGTGGAACAGTCGCGTCATCTTAGGGCAGATGGGAGTGGACCTGAGCCCCTTCGCTTCGGAGCAAGCCCAAGCCATAGAAGACTTTATTTGGGAGAATCAAGCCACGTTCTCCCGTCACGCAGAAGATTTTGGCTGTACTGACAAGATTCAGCACAAAATACCCACTGGAGATCCCCCACCGATCAGGGAAAGGTACAGACAAATACCCCCAAAGTACTACCAAGAGGTAAAAGAGCTCTTGGCGTAGATGCTGAAGAGCGGGGTGGTAAGAGAAAGTCAGAGTCCATGGGCTGCCCCAATCGTGCTGGTCAAGAAAAAGGATGGGTCTACCCGCTTCTGTGTTGACTACCGCAAGCTTAATGGATGCACGGTTCGTGATTCCTACCCTCTTCCCCGGATAGAGGAGTCCCTGTCGGCGCTGGGAAAGGCATGTTACTTCTCCTCCCTTGATCTGGCCAGCGGATATTGGCAGGTCCCTGTGGCAGAGAAAGACAAGGCCAAGACCGCATTTATTGTACCCATGGGACTCTTCGAGTTCAATCGCATGCCGTTTGGACTAAATAATGCCCCAGGAACTTTTCAGCGCCTCATGGAAAGTTGCCTTGGAGACATGAACTTCGAGGCCACGTTGATTTACCTGGATGACATAGTAGTGTATTCTGCAACCTTCGAAAAACATCTAGAAAACCTGGGTCAAGTGTTTCAGCGGTTACGGGCCCATGGGCTTAAACTGAAACCAAAAAAATGCCGGATCTTTCAGGAAGAGATTGAATATCTCGGACACAAGGTGTCGGAAGCCGGCGTACAGCCCTCCGATGGGAAAGTGAGAGCAGTGCTACAATGGCCCACACCCAGCACAGTGCAGGAGGTTCGAGCTTTCCTGGGGCTAGCCGGATATTACCGTCGCTTTATCAAAGATTTCGCGAGGGAGGCAGAACCTTTGCACAAATTGCTCCGAGGGACTGCGAAAGGACCAAAAGCACAAAAAATTTGCTGGGGACCAAGACAAGCAGAAGCCTTACACCGATTGAAAGAGGCCTTGGTTAGCGCCCCTGTGCTTGCCTATGCAGACTACAGTTAGGTCCAGAAATATTTGGACAGTGACACAATTTTCGCGAGTTGGGCTCTGCATGCCACCACATTGGATTTGAAATGAAACCTCTACAACAGAATTCAAGTGCAGATTGTAACGTTTAATTTGAAGGTTTGAACAAAAATATCTGATAGAAATTGTAGGAATTGTACACATTTCTTTACAAACACTCCACATTTTAGGAGGTCAAAAGTAATTGGACAAATAAACCAAACCCAAACAAAATATTTTTATTTTCAATATTTTGTTGCGAATCCTTTGGAGGCAATCACTGCCTTAAGTCTGGAACCCATGGACATCACCAAACGCTGGGTTTCCTCCTTCTTAATGCTTTGCCAGGCCTTTACAGCCGCAGCCTTCAGGTCTTGCTTGTTTGTGGGTCTTTCCGTCTTAAGTCTGGATTTGAGCAAGTGAAATGCATGCTCAATTGGGTTAAGATCTGGTGATTGACTTGGCCATTGCAGAATGTTCCACTTTTTTGCACTCATGAACTCCTGGGTAGCTTTGGCTGTATGCTTGGGGTCATTGTCCATCTGTACTATGAAGCGCCGTCCGATCAACTTTGCGGCATTTGGCTGAATCTGGGCTGAAACTATATCCCGGTACACTTCAGAATTCATCCGGCTACTCTTGTCTGCTGTTATGTCATCAATAAACACAAGTGACCCAGTGCCATTGAAAGCCATGCATGCCCATGCCATCACGTTGCCTCAACCATGTTTTACAGAGGATGTGGTGTGCCTTGGATCATGTGCCGTTCCCTTTCTTCTCCAAACTTTTTTCTTCCCATCATTCTGGTACAGGTTGATCTTTGTCTCATCTGTCCATAGAATACTTTTCCAGAACTGAGCTGGCTTCATCAGGTGTTTTTCAGCAAATTTAACTCTGGCCTGTCTATTTTTGGAATTGATGAATGGTTTGCATCTAGATGTGAACCCTTTGTATTTACTTTCATGGAGTCTTTTCTTTACTGTTGACTTAGAGACAGATACACCTACTTCACTGAGAGTGTTCTGGACTTCAGTTGATGTTGTGAACGGGTTCTTCTTCACCAAAGAAAGTATGCGGCGATCATCCACCACTGTTGTCATCCGTGGACGCCCAGGCCTTTTTGAGTTCCCAAGCTCACCAGTCAATTCCTTTTTTCTCAGAATGTACCCGACTGTTGAGTTTGCTACTCCAAGCATGTCTGCTATCTCTCTGATGGATTTTTTCTTTTTTATCAGCCTCAGGATGTTCTGCTTCACCTCAATTGAGAGTTCCTTAGACTGCATGTTGTCTGGTCACAGCAACAGCTTCCAAATGCAAAACCACACACCTATATTCAACCCCAGACCTTTTAACTACTTCATTGATTACAGGTTAACGAGGGAGACGCCTTCAGAGTTAATTGCAGCCCTTAGAGTCCCTTGTCCAATTACTTTTGGTCCCTTGAAAAAGAGGAGGCTATGCATTACAGAGCTATGATTCCTAAACCCTTTCTCCGATTTGGATGTGAAAGCTCTCATATTGCAGCTGGGAGTGTGCACTTTCAGCCCATATTATATATATATAATTGTATTTCTGAACATGTTTTTGTAAACAGCTAAAATAACAAAACTTGTGTCACTGTCCAAATATTTCTGGACCTAACTGTATAACCTCCCTTTTCGGTTGTATACAGACGCAAGCCTCTACGGCCTGGGTGCAGTACTGGCCCAGGTACAGAATGGTACTGAACGGGTGATTGCATATGGAAGTCGGACGTTACGGGAAGCCGAGCGCAACCCCGAGAATTACAGTTCCTTTCGGCTGGAGTTACTGGCACTAGTATGGGCAATAACCGAAAGGTTCTCGGAATATCTCACGGGAGCCCAAATTGAAGTCTATACGGATAATAATCCCCTGGCTCACATCTCCACCGCCAAACTGGGAGCAATGGAACAGAGGTGGCTGGCACGACTCTCCAGATACAATTATCATGTGCAGTACCGCTCCAAGCATGAAAATAAGAATGCGGATGCCCTTTCTCGTGTTACCACCGAAGCCCCAGTGGGGGAGAGAGATGAACAGTTGGAGGAAGATGAAATTCCGGACTTCAGTAAATTCACCGCTCAAGTGGTAGAGGCTCGTATGCTGGAAATTACATCGGGCACTACATCACGCCTGCTTGGCCAAACCAGAGAGGAATGGGTGAAAATCCAGTCATCTGACCCAGAACTGCTTCAAGTGAAAGAGTGGGTGATCCAGCAGCGCAAGCCTAGAAAGGAAATACGGGCCACGCTGTCGCACGTGGCCCTCCAGATTCTCAGCCAGTGGGATAAGCTGTCGGTGCAGGAAGGGATGCTGTATCGGAAAGTGCACCTAGCTACAGAGTTGGAAGTACGGTGGCAAGTAGTGATACCCCAGAAGATGGCAGTACCATTGGCCCGAGAGGCGCATGAGAAGGGAGCCCATTTCGGACCGGACAAGACTTACCAGTGGTTGCAAAGAATAGTATACTGTCCTCAGATGCTTCGGGCAGTAGAGAAGGCCTGTAGGCTATCAGTTCTGCCTTGTGATGACAGATCACTTCTCCAAATTTGCGGTGGTGACGCCCACCAGAGATCAGACGGCTGAATCAGCTGCTCGAGCCATCAGTGATGACTTTATCCGGGTGTACGGCTGCCCCAAAAGAATACATTCCGACCAAGGGGCTTGCTTTCAGGGCGGTGTCATGAGAGAGCTGCAAAGGATTTACGGAATGCAGAAGTCAAGGACTACGCCTTATCATCCACAGGGTAACGGAGCCTGCGAGAGATTTAACCGGACCCGCCTACAAATGCTACGCACGTTAGAGGATGATCGTAAGAATCACTGGCCCGGCTATCTCGCAGAACTCGTGTGGGCGTACAATAATCATGTCCACTCCACCACTGGGTACACCCCGTACGTGCTACTGTTTGGAAGAGCCGGAAGAGGCATTGAAGAGCTGAACCTAGCTCCCCCCGAGATCAGTGAAGGTCAGAGTGTGGGTTCCTGGGTTGACTGTCACCGTCGACGGCTGGAGACTATCCATCGAATTGTCACCAAGCGGCTGCAAGAAAAGACACATCCACAGCGGAAACCTGTGTGTGAAACCCCGTTCTTGCCAGGGGACCGAGTACTAGTTGCAGAGAAGCACCCGAGATACAAGTTGAGCGAGCGCTGGAAAACAGAGCCTTACATTGTGATCAGAAGAATCTCGCCCCACGGATCAGTATACGAAGTGAGAGGCGAGCAAAGAGGCAGCACCCTCATCCTGCATCGCAATATGCTGAGGCCCTGCTATTCAGAAGATAGGACCAGACAAAGTACCTCGGAGACGGTGCCCGTGCCCGTTCCTGTTACCCTCGAAGAGGGCTCTGACGATGAAGAATGGTGGCGGGCCCCGACCAACCCAGCAGACTGGGAGAGATCCACGCCCCCATCCGTTCAAGACACAGGTGCCACCCCTGCAGAGCAGGAGTCACCAATCGCCAGAGATGGGGACGAGAATACTGTACTCCCTGATACGGCGCCGACGTCTGGTGACTTAGCCGTAGTACCACGCCGGACTGAGCGGGCTAATGCTGGTATTCCCCCTGATCGGTACTTGGCAGATGAATTTGTGTGTTCTGTCACTGGATCCTGTTTTAAGACATTGGCTCCCAAGCAACAGGTTGTGAAGCAGGGCAGGAGTTGCCACCGTGTGCCCCTGTGCAGAGCGCCTCAGGAGAGTATCGGCCGGGACGGCCGAGGTTAAAGAGGGGGGGAAATGTAAGACCTGTTAACATTTACATATATAGGTTAGAAGACTGTGAACTTTTCCTTGTTATGCTGCCACCTGCTGTCAAAACAAAGAACAGCGGGCACAAACCCCTGCTGCTTGATTTACTTGGTACAGTCCTGAACAGGATGTGAGGAGGAGCTAGTTTTTGGACGTGCTGAAGAAGGCAAGGCCGCATTCTGCCCTGCTGAACAAGGTCCAAGTACCTGAGTGTTGCGTGATATCTCCCCAAGACACAGATCCAAGAAAGGCTGGATGTGGAGCGAGGAGCCAGACAGCACGGGCAAATTACAGAGACGGGACAAAGACTGAACTTTAGAGGTGTCTGCCGGCGGAATACGGGCCCCAACGGTGACGAGGTACCCCACGCTGAAACCTGCAGTTAAGTGTGCAGACTACTTTTAGTTAGGGACAGATAGGAAAAGACTCTGCACTGTGTTATGCAAGTAAGGTAACAAGGACCCTGCGTTTTTTTTGCTTAATAAGGATTTTTGTGTTTTGCTTTTGGGAGTACAATCTGAGGCTTCCCACCCTTGACAAGCTATTCAAAGTGGTTGTATGTATATTACATTATATCTACTGCTGTGCACATTCCCGCTTTTCTCTCCCTCCTTTCCCGCACTATTCCTCCACCTGTGTTGTGCAATATGTTATTAAATTTGCATTGATTAACCCCCGTGGTTCCGTGCAGTCCTTGCGTATCCCGTTACCTGCAGGTTATTACAGTATTATGAATTTCCAGGGATTTTTTCACTTCATTCTTCATATGTTCATTCCTTTTTCCCTTTGTAATTTCTCATTATTAAACATCAATAAATATATGTACATCTATGCTTTGAGTTCTTTGCCTGTGTGGATTGCATGGGTTGTTACCAACATCTGGTAAGAAATTCATATCAATAGCACCTTCAGAATTATATTTAGTTAGAAAATTGGGGACGTGTTCAATACTTATTTCACCTGCAATAGTATATATATATATATATATAGATATAGATATAGATATAGAGATATATATATATATATATATATATATATATATATATATATATATATATATATATATATATATATATATATATATATATATATATATATATATATATATATATATATATATATATAGATATATATATCTTTTATTATTATTTATTTATGTATTTCTGTGTTATTTCAACCTTCAGCCTCTCTAGGGGACTTGAACCTGTGATTGTTTTATTAGTTATACAGTGCACTACAAAAAAAAGTCTATTATGACGCTCATCTTGTAGCTGAGCTTCAAGGGAGCTGTCATTGTAAGTCATTAGCTCACCTCAGTTGCATTGCAGGAGGGGGATAGGGGCCGGTGAGCATGCACACCAGCAATTGCGCTGTTTAAATGTCAATGTCAGTGATTGACAGTGCCAATAAAATAAACAGCAGCAATTGAGGCTAGCTCAAGGTCAAAATGTTACAGGCAGTGCCAGGTATGTATTAGAATTAGCTTCTGCCAGGTCTGATGGAGGCTCAGCTTCTGAGCCCGCTCCGTGTATGAGCTCCTTGACTGTAATGTACAGTTATATGAGTACTAGAAGGTGGCCCGATTCTACGCATCGGGTATTCTAGAATTTACGTATTGTGTAGTTCATGTATGATTTTTGTTTTATATATATATATAGATGTTGTTGTGTGTAGTTACCAAGTGTTTGTGTAGGGCGCTGTACATGTTCTGAGTGTCGCGGGGGGTGAGAGCGGTGTTGTATGTGTGTTGCGTGTGTTGCGTTGTTTGTGGAGCGCTGTGTGTCTGTAGCGTTGTGTGTGTGTGTGTGTTGTGCGGTTTGTGTGTGTGGTGTGTTTTGGGGGAGGTATGTTTTGAGCAATGTGTGTGTTGTGCAGTATGTGCGTATATTTGTGTGTGCAGCGTTGTCTGTGTGTGTGGGTGTCTGTGTAGGGCGTTGTTTGTGATTCCTAGTGTGTGTGTGTTGTGCAGTGCGCGTGTGTGTGTGTGTTGGGGGGAGGTGTGCACCTCCCATCGTGCTCCATCCCCCATGCTGCGCACCCCCCATCGTGCTGCATCCCCCATGCTGCGCACTCCCAAACGTGCTCCATCCGCCATGCTGCGCACTCTCAAACGTGGTCCATCCGCCATGCTGCGCACTCCCAAACGTGCTCCATCCGCCATACTGCGCACTCCCCATCGTGCTGCATCCCCCATGCTGCGCACTCCCAAACGTGCTCCATCCGCCATGCTGCGCACTCCCCATCGTGCTCTATCCGCCATGCTGCACACTCCCAAACGTGCTCCATCCGCCATGCTGCGCACTCCCAAACGTGCTCCATCCGCCATGCTGCGCACCCCCTATCATGCTCCATCCGCCATGCTGCGCACTCCCAAACGTGCTCCACCTGCCATGCTGCGCACTCCCAAACGTGCTCCATCCGCCATGCTGCGCACTCCCAAACGTGCTCCATCCGCCATGCTGCGCACTCCCAAACGTGGTCCATCCGCCATGCTGCGCACTCCAAAACGTGCTCCATCCGCCATGCTGCGCACTCCCAAACGTGCTCCATCCGCCATACTGCGCACTCCCAAACGTGCTCCATCCGCCATACTGCGCACTCCCCATCGTGCACCATCCGGCATGCTGCGCACTCCCAAACGTGCTCCATCCGCCATGCTGCGCACTCCCAAACGTGCTCCATCCGCCATGCTGCGCACTCCCAAACGTGCTCCATCCGCCATGCTGCGCACTCCCAAACGTGCTCCATCCGCCATGCTGCGCACTCCCAAACGTGCTCCATCCGCCATGCTGCGCACTCCCAAACGTGCTCCATCCGCCATGCTGCGCACTCCCAAACGTGGTCCATCCGCCATGCTGCGCACTCCCAAACGTGGTCCATCCGCCATGCTGCGCACTCCCAAACGTGCTCCATCCGCCATGCTGCGCACTCCCAAACGTGCTCCATCCGCCATACTGCGCACTCCCCATCGTGCACCATCCGGCATGCTGCGCACTCCCAAACGTGCTCCATCCGCCATGCTGCGCACTCCCAAACGTGCTCCATCCGCCATGCTGCGCACTCCCAAACGTGCTCCATCCGCCATGCTGCGCACTCCCAAACGTGCTCCATCCGCCATGCTGCGCACTCCCAAACGTGGTCCATCCGCCATGCTGCGCACTCCCAAACGTGCTCCATCCGCCATGCTGCGCACTCCCAAACGTGCTCCATCCGCCATGCTGCGCACTCCCAAACGTGCTCCATCCGCCATACTGCGCACTCCCCATCGTGCACCATCCGGCATGCTGCGCACTCCCAAACGTGCTCCATCCGTCATGCTGCGCACTCCCAAACGTGCTCCATCCGTCATGCTGCGCACTCCCAAACGTGCTCCATCCGCCATGCTGCGCACTCCCAAACGTGCTCCATCCGCCATGCTGCGCACTCCCAAACGTGCTCCATCCGCCATGCTGCACACCCCCCATCATGCTCCATCCGCTTGGGAGTGCGCAGCATGCCGGATGGTGCACGATGGGGAGTGCGCAGTATGGCGGATGGAGCACGTTTGGGAGTGCGCAGTATGGCGGATGGAGCACGTTTGGGAGTGCGCAGCATGGCGGATGGACCACGTTTGGGAGTGCGCAGCATGGCGGATGGACCACGTTTGGGAGTGCGCAGCATGGCGGATGGACCACGTTTGGGAGTGCGCAGCATGGCGGATGGAGCACGTTTGGGAGTGCGCAGCATGGCGGATGGAGCACGTTTGGGAGTGCGCAGCATGGCGGATGGAGCATGATGGGGGGTGCGCAGCATGGCGGATGGAGCACGTTTGGGAGTGCGCAGTATGGCGGATGGAGCACGTTTGGGAGTGCGCAGCATGGCGGATGGACCACGTTTGGGAGTGCGCAGCATGGCGGATGGACCACGTTTGGGAGTGCGCAGCATGGCGGATGGACCACGTTTGGGAGTGCGCAGCATGGCGGATGGAGCACGTTTGGGAGTGCGCAGCATGGCGGATGGAGCACGTTTGGGAGTGCGCAGCATGGCGGATGGAGCATGATGGGGGGTGCGCAGCATGGCGGATGGAGCACGTTTGGGAGTGCGCAGCATGGCGGATGGAGCACTTTTGGGAGTGTGCAGCATGGTGGATAGAGCACGATGGGGAGTGCGCAGCATGGCGGATGAAGCACGTTTGGGAGTGCGCAGCATGGTGGATGGAGCACGTTTGGGAGTGTGCAGCATGGCGGATAGAGCACGATGGGGAGTGCGCAGTATGGCGGATGGAGCACGTTTGGGAGTGCGCAGTATGGCGGATGGAGCACGTTTGGGAGTGCGCAGCATGGCGGATGGAGCACGTTTGGGAGTGTGCAGCATGGCGGATAGAGCACGATGGGGAGTGCGCAGCATGGCGGATGGAGCACGTTTGGGAGTGCGCAGCATGGGGGATGCAGCACGATGGGGAGTGCGCAGTATGGCGGATGGAGCACGTTTGCTCAGCCTCTCTCCTTCCAGCCTCCCTCAGCATCAGCCTCCCCCTCCCAGCCTTCCCCAAGATCAGCCTCTCTGCTCCCAGCCTCCTCCAGCACGCCGTGCTCCTCTGCCGACACTTACCCACACCCGATCGCATCCACTCACCCACACAACCGATCGCATCCACTCACCCACACAACCGATCGCATCCACTCACCCACACAACCGATCGCATCCACTCACACACACAACCGATCGCATCCACTCACACACACAACCGATCGCATCCACTCACACACACCCGATCGCATACACTCACACACACAGACACTGACGATATTGCACATACGCGCTGATACTCACAACATCCGGGGATATCACATGCTTCTGGCCATGTGATCCTCCGTCAGGTCCTGGAAGCTCACAACAGCACAATATCGCCGCCGAGAAGCAAGCGATATCCCAGGATGTTGTGAGTATTTGGATGCGATGTGATGTGTGAGGTATGTGTGAGTGTGATCTGATTTGTGTGTGTGTGTGTGTGCTGTTATGTGTGTGCTGTTATGTTATGTATGTTCCGCAGCTGCAGGACCTTGATGTGTGGATGCGATGTGATGTGTGTGTGTGAGGTGTGTATGAGAGTGAGTGTGAGCCGGTGTACACTGGTAACTATGATACACATCGGGTAACTAAGGGACCTTAGTTACCCGATGTGTATAATGGTTACCAGCTTTCACGGCCTCCGTTAAGATCCCAGCATCGCAAGGTTATGTCTGGCGCTGCCGGAATCCTGACGGAGCCGGTGTAGAAGCAAGCGATATCCCAGCATGTTGTGATGTGTGAGGTGTGTGTGAGAGTGAGTGTGAGAGTGAGTGTGATCTGATGTGTGTGTACTCACCTGGGAATCGGAGCCCCGTGTCAGTTGGGCGGCCAGAGCGAGCGTGCATTGCGTGAGGGGGGCGGGGCCTGCAGAGAGCCGGGGCGAGAGGCCAATCCGTGTGGGGGGGCGGGGCCATGGCGAGCCCAGCGGCCAATCAGCTTTGTGTCACCGTAAGGACACAATTTCGGAGCATGACAGACAGACAGACAGACAGACAGACAGACAGACAGACAGAATAAGGCAATTATATATATAGATGCGCAAAAGACTTAATAGAGAGATTGAAAAGGATTAGTTCTAACACTGAACCTGCTGGTTCCCACTGTTGAGTTATCTCATTAAGAAAATTTACCATTTACAACGTCTTTGTTTCCTATCCTTTAACCAGTTTGTTACTGCCAATGTATGTAAAGCGCTGTGGAATTAATAGCGCTATATAAATGAATAAAATTATTATTATTATTATTATTACTCATAAGCATAGTGTCCCTAGTCCGTACTGCTGAAGCTTCAGTACCAGTCTGTTGAGTGGGACAGAATCCAATGCCTTTCCAAAATGAAATTGCCTCACATCAGCTGCATGACCGACATATATATGTGCCCCATTTTGAATGGTCTTTATAAATAATAGTAAAAGCACATGGCCTATGGCACAAACAAGGTTAAGATCCCTACTTTGGAATTTCCTAAAGAGCATTTTAAATTAGACCCTTTAACTATCTGCAGTATTATGGTGTTAATAAAACGTTTAACTGCTATAAACAACCCTTTGTATTTTAGGCATACTTTATATCCAAGCTTCCAGACCTGACACCTTTATATAATTCTTTATTTTACCTCAACCTTTCCTTTAATGAATTCTGGCAATTCCCTTCAGAGGTAAGTTGCATTTTTTTGTTATAAATGGAACTTTGCAGTACTGGTTTTAAACACCCTACTTAAATTTGACACCTAATCTAATAGCTGTGTAATGTAGAGGCAGTAGTTTTGATGTAATCAGTATTTTATCACTAGAGGACTAGTAAACCTGCTGCCGCTTATTCCTCAATATTCATGTGTTCTATATAAACCCACCCCCACCACTGATTGGCAGCTTTCTGCCTATTCAGAATATATACAGAAAGCTGCTAATCAGTGTTGTGGGCAGGGTTATACAGCTTAGCATTCAGAGAACTAGTAGATCTGCAAAATGGTAAACAAAGATTTTATCAAAACTGCAGCAAGTAGTCCAGTAAGTGATATATCGCTGGAATCAAAACCTCTGCAACTACATCATGCAGCTCACAAATGTGGTAGAGAGGCAAAAGAGATTAAAGCAGAAATTATTTATCAGAAAACACGTTTTTTTAAACAAAATAACATTGAATGTAATTAAGGAAAAATCACAAACTTGATAATCTCTTTAAGGGGCATTATTTCCATACTGATTTAAAAAAACACTATGGTATTAAGCTGGGTTCACACACAACGACATCGCTGTTACGTCACCATTTCCTGTGACGTAACAGCGACCTTACATGATCGTTAGTTAGCTCTCAAACGTAATTTTAAGCAGCGACGGAACAGCGATCATAGCGACTTCGACGCTCGTTGGGACGTGTCACACACGTCGCTGTGCGACGACTCAGACCTTGATAGAGGCGTGGTGTTTACCCCTAGACATGTTTTGCGTTGACCTCTTTTCACGCCCCACTGTTCCGATTGGTGATCGCTACAGCGCCTTTGCGTTGCCTTTTTCACGCCCCTCTGTTCCGATTGGTGATCACTACAGCGGCGCCTGATTGGGTGACCGTGCCAAACAAAGGAAGACACAAAGAACGACACATTAGCAACACCAGACAGAGACTCTACTACGTGGAATAAAGAATGGAACTTAAAGAATGAAATCACTGTAACTCCTTTGGCAAGTTACCAAATCGGAACCTGTTATGACCACCAATCGGAGTCGTGGGGGCGTTGTAAAATACACCGCAAAAACATGCCCTTGTCCTGCCTTCAGTCCTAAGTCACTGCCTTCAGCGTCGTCGCGACCGTCGCTGCTGCGGTGTCAAACACAAGGATGCATGTGGCGCAGCGGGATAGCAGCGATCAAAAAAATGACCTGGAATATTCAAGAGCGAGCGGCGATGTCGCAGCAGGGGTCTGATCGTTATGTGTCACACACAGCGACGTCGCTGTTGAGGTCGTTGCTTCGTCACAGAAAATGGCGACTTAGCAGCGATGTCGTTGTCGTCGTCGCTGTGTGTGACACCACCTTAAGTCTGTGCCCTTAATAACTCAGTAGGATCTGTCATTAAATCCACTATTATGTGTTAGTGGCTCAACTGGCGTGGGCAATTTCCTAATCTGTAGGTTTAGATGAGCAACACAGACTTACAGATTATATGTAACCAAGTCAAAAGTCATCAGTTTTTCTCTTATTTAATTCCTGCTGCTTCCATGATTCTTTTAAATCCAGCATCCGGTTCCAGATATTTTGGCATTTTTATACCGTTTTAACTTTTATAGCTTCTATGAAGAAGGAATGGTTGACAGGATTATCTGGGGGCATGTGTTTAGCCTGCTCTGCATAATTACTTGGTGAGCCATGTCCCCATGGTACAGACCCTAAAAATATCACTAATTAAAAAGACCCATTGCTCTGTGACCATATTTCAAATTTTGAAAGAAAAAAATGAAATACCTAGTGATGTATCAAGAATAAAATATGTGCAAAAACTGGCCACTTTGTAACAATTCTGTTTAAGTGGGCATAGCAGTCAGTACTTGCTGGATGACATGCAGATCAACGAGGCCCAGGACAGGAGGCTATACAATACAGCAGATAGAGAAAGAACAGAGCCAGAAGTGTGGATTTAGACAGGAACAGTAAATGTATAGTGTCTCGGACTCCTTCAGTAAATTGATGGACAGTGGCAGAAATGTATGCAAACAGCAAATAAATGGTTAACTTCGGTCCTTAGTGATAAGCAAGCAAACTGGATGAAGAAAAAACAAAAAAGCCAGCTCAACTCAAAAATGGCATGTATTATAAGATGTGCACTGCACTAAAAATTCCAAACTGTACTATTTTAAAATTTGAGATTTTTGGCACAAAATTGCAATTTCTTGAGCTACCCCGCCACGTCATGGGTTTTTATTTAAATAAAAATATATTAGAGTAGGACTGCCCCAAAGAGATTTGCCATGACGTGGCGGGGTAGCTCAAGAAATTGCAATTGTTTTTTTGCCAAAAATCTCAAATTTTAAAATAGTACAGTTTGGAATTTTTAGTGCAGTGCACATCTTATAATACATGCCATTTTTGAGTTGAGCTGGCTTTCTTGTTTTTTCTTCGTTAAGCAAACTGGATACTTGCTTGCAGAAAAGGTAGTGTGAACGCGTCAGCAGACAAATGGTTAAGCACAGATATGAGCCAGGAGGTAAAAGCAGATAGATAATAAACAAGTAGGAGTTTACCGATGATTTAGAGAAATGGATAATAATGAAGCAAATTTCCAGAAACACTTGTTAGCTGAATGTAATGTTGAAGTACTCAGACATCACATAGCTGTTGGTCTTATA